>NC_064856.1:35825261-35870261 GCF_024139225.1 Suncus etruscus | reverse complement strand
TTGAGGAATATCTGATGAGACATGTTTAGAGGACTAAATGACATTTACTACAAGGTTTAAGCATAAAAACAATTGGGCATTGAAAAGGAATAAAGATTTGTGAAAATGGTACATACTTTTTAGTCTCTTGCCTACTGCACATGCCAAAAAATATTTTTGAATGTTCATACTTTAAAAAAAGAGAGAGACATATCAACTCATCCAAGAAAAGCAATAATTGGATACAGTAGTAAGTTTGAAATACTAAAGCTGATATAAAACTCAAAACTGCATTATGCTGGGGCCTGAACAATAATGTAGTAAATAGGGCATATGCCTTGCACACAGTTGACCCAGGTTCAATTCTCAGCAATCCTTATGGTTTCCAGAGCACTGCAGGACTAACTCCTGAGCATCACCAAGTTAGCCAAAAAACAAAGAAAAAATAAAATATTCTGAAATAAAGACCTGCAGACCGATGGAATGTAACTGAGGACCCCAAATTAAACATCCTTATTATGAACAATTAATCTATAACAATGGAGCTAAATGTAGGAAGTGAACTATTGTTGGAAAACCTTGTAGCCACACATTACCAAAAAAATTAGATATATACATCACACCATTCACAAGATAAATGAATGAATTAATGATACTGTGATTAGACAGAATTCATAAAATACTTGGAAATGACCTTCAACAGAACTTTCCTAAAAATTGAGCACATAAGTGCCTTCAAAAAGATGAATATAGGGTTAAAAACAAAAGTACAAATCAAAGTAGAAATTAACAAATTAAATTTTTTAGCAAAATGAATATATCAAATTAAAAATTTTTAGCAAAAGTACAATATACTGAAATATTATATTCATTATAATAAAAACATCATACTTAATAGGAAAAGTATTTGTGCACAATTCATTGTGTAAAAGGCTAATAGCCAAGAAATATAAAGCATTCACTAAGTTCAACAGCAAAAATTCCAACACTACCACCCAGACATGGGACAAGCAAGTTAACAGACTTTTCCAAAGAAGACATACTGATTGGCAGTAGGTATATGACAAAGTACTCATCTGCACTCATAGTTAGGAAGATACAAATCAAAACAACTTTCAGATATCACCTCACGTTAGTGAGTATGGCACATATTGAAAGTCTGAAAACAGCCAGTGTTCGTGTCAAAAAAGAAACTTTCATCCACTTATCCAGTGTTGGTGGCAATATCAGCTTGTTCAGCCTTCATAAGAAGCAATAAAGATACCTCTCTCAAAAAAAAAAGGAGTGTAATTGTCATATGACCTTGTGATAACTCTGCTTTGCATCTATTCCCAATATGCAAAAAACACTAATTCCAAAGGATATACAACATGTAGGCCCTGTGCAGTGCTTAGTAAAATAGCCCAACAATTCAAATGTCAACTACAGGTCAAGAAGTTGTGGTGTACAACAACAACGATAGATAGGAACCTCTAGAACCTAGATACTGTATCCTAGACCCGGACCTATAACCCATGCAAATACCAAGATCACTAGCTACAGTGGCTTGATTTTCTTACACACAACTGAGAGGAAACATTTCTGGCATCAAAAAAAGCCTTTGGGATGGGGTAATGAGTATATATGGAGCCAGGGGTTGATCCCATGATGGTATGCTTTAAGGATGGAGAAACCCTGAATCTCTTAGGGCATGGGAATTCCCTTTCTTCCCCAATGCTTACTGTGCCTATGCAAAAAAAAAAGAAAAAAGAAAAAAAGTGGGGGAATGCCAAACCCTACGACTCCAGCACCCATACTTTTTCTTGTTTTGTTTTGATTTGTTAGTTTTTTACTTTATTTTTCTTCTCTTATTTCTTCCACTTTTCTCTTTCTTTTTCACTCTTGTGCTTATTATTTAGAGATTTATTTTTATTTGTCGGGTCCATTTTTTTCTTTTTTCTTCCATTTTTCTTTTCTTTTTTTTCTCTCTCTTCTTTCTTTTTTTGGTCGTTGCCACCAAATTTTTTTCTCCCTTTTCTCTTATCCCTTTTATCTCCAATGGCGGTGGAATAGATGCTCAATCTACAACAAGCTGTAAAGTGCAGACCAGTTGCACTAGCATTCTGGGAGGGGGGTAGTGGAGGGAGATATGGGATGCATACTGGGAACAGGGGCCGAGGGAGGACAGCACTGGTGGTGGAAATGCCCCTCATTCATTGTCACTATGTCACTATGTACCATAAATGATGCAGTGAAAGATTTGTAATGCACTTTGGTCGCAATAAAAATAAAAAAAAAAGAAGTTGTGGTGTACATACACGTGGAATACTACACAAACCCCCAAAAGAACAAAGTCATGCAATTTTCTGCAGTATGAATGGAATTAGATGATAACATATTGAATTAAGTCTGTCAGAAGAAATGTTCACAATGGTTTTTCTCCTTTGTGTGATTTAATGATGGATAGCAAGGTCGAAACAAAGGTTCAAATGAAACACAACAGTATATCTGATTCATAAAACGGAGTTTGGGAGTGCTGACAGGAATAGGCACTAGGATACTGGAGGAAGGAAATTCTGGATGTTGGAATGGATGTGGTGTTGGAATTGTGTAGCTGAAAAATATTTTTAAAAATACGGAAAATCATAGAACCCCAATTAATAAAATTTTAATTCAAAAATCTAAATATAAATAAATTAATCTACATCTAAAAATAAAACTACAATGTGTGTTGAAAGCTCTAAGGCTAGAAATATCTCTCTTATCCAGTTATACAAAAACATTAAATAATAGTTAATTTCATTTAAAAAAGTCACATGTGCTTCCTAAAAAGCCATGCAACAAAAAAGTCACATATATATACATATATATGTAGATTTATCATAGACAACTAGTCTTACCTTAGTCCTTACCTTTAGCCTTATCCTTAACCGTTTTCCTTATTCTTGCTTGTGTGTTTGTATATATGTCTGGTAGCATGTATTAAACATAAGGTCTCACTCATGTAAGGATTGCATTCTACCATTAAGCCACATTTCAGTCTATAATATTTATTTTTATTTTTAAAATCTCATAGTTCTTTATGTTTTTACTGGGAACACATCACATCTTAATTTTCACAAAGTACTAACATGCCCCTTTTAAAACTTATTTATCAAATACCTAGAATTTTTGTATTTTCATGATACAACATATATCACAGTGTAGGTTATAATTATTTTTCTCTTTTTTTTTTTTTTTTAGTTTTTGGGCCACACCTGGTGATGCTCAGGAGTACCTGATTATGTGCTGGCTTGGGGGACCATATGGGACACAGGGGATCAAACTGCAGTCCTTCCTAGACTAGTGCTGGCAAGGCAGACACCTTACCTCTAGCGCCACCATGCCGGCCCCTATAATTAATTATTTTTCTATCACAGTTTTCTTTAAAGAAGCAATGAATAACTGTTTCTTCTTATTTTGCAGTATTAAATATTACACATGCATCATTTCCCTTACCAGACTTTATACCGACTGAGGTCAGTAATGTAGAAAATATAGGGATATTCTATGTATATATCATAGAGTCATTAATATGTATTTAATTAAGATGTTGTATGTATTTTACTCTTACTACAAAAATATTCTTATGTTATTTTATTTGATCATGTTACTTTGTGATAGTATATAAAATTAGAATATCATAGCTGCAAGCTATACTCCTGGCTTTAAGAAATGCATTTCTTGAAAAAGTAGACTTAAATTATTTACATTTTAAAATTGAAATAAAATACTTTGCTTTCCCATTACACTGGATTATTGTGCTAACCAGTGTAATAGTTAGTTTACAAGGTTTATAACAAAATTACTTACATGGATCCTAGTTCTATCACCTATCCATGTTCAAATCTGACTATATTATAATTTATGTAAATGAATTATAAACAGAAGCATGAAAATTTGCAGATACATAGAAGTATGATCTCAATGTAAAAGCTCATTTTACTGATTAGAAAACCATAGCATTAAATCCATACTATGCCATTTGATAAGAAATTGCTTTATTTATGAGTGACTTCTAACTTCTGAAGTCTGTTTCATTTTAGCACTTTATTACTATCATAATAAATCAAGTCACATTTAAAAAATAAATTGTTTACACCCCATTGTGGGATTATTTATCGTTTTTTTTCTTGTTTTGTTCTATATTTGTAAAACAAGGTAATTTTTCTTGAACAAAACTTGCTGAGAAAAGATGTGATAATAGAGAAAGGTAAATATGTATTCAAGAGAGAACACTTGGATGACACTATCATATCCATAATCATTGAAGTGACCACACATTAGCCAGTTCCATAGACTTATTTATTTCTCAAAAAAGATATAAACCAAAGCTACAAAAAATCATGTGTACATTAGTGCTGTAAACTTGTAGATCTAAATGGAAAACTCTTGGAGGGTTGGGCTATGTCCATGACCTGACAAAGACTCGGCAATTGCACCTACTATCCACAGTCACCACCATGCCAATAGTCCAATTTTGCCACTTTACCACTAGTATCTGCAGAGACGCCTAATGGACCAAAACTCCAGGTATGCTGGTATTTGGGCTGTGGTTTTTAGTGCCTTGTCAGAGTGAATGAAGTTAATCTCCCCCACAAATCTGTTCTTCCAGAAGCCCTGGCATCTACAGCCATGACCCGCAATATCACATCTGCCACAAAAATTTCAGAATTCCTGAGCAGCACATATATGACTGCACAACACCACCAATTTTTTCAGCATTGTTACCCCAGTAAAAAAAATCACAATATTAAATGTCAAAGTATCATAAAAGCCACCTAAGTTTAGCAAACAAAACCAATAACAGAATTACCAACTAAAAACAAATAGCTTAGTAAACCTTTAGACAATGAGTTTATGACCCCTTTGTGTGATAAAATAAATTTTCAAAAATTTCCTTTTACTATAGTTTTTCTAAAATCTTATGACCACATAATTGTAAACAAGCAATATAAAGTAAATTATTTATTTCCTATCAAGAGGGTCAGCTTGGGGTTGTTTTGAATCCAGGAACAATTGTGGAGGAATTCAACCTGGTGGTGGGATTGATACTAGAAAATGGAATGGCAAAAAATTAATATATATAAACACCTATGCAAACCATTATTTGAATAAAATAATAACTTTTTAAAAGATAAAACTATTGATTTTTAAAATATCAACTAATCTTAATAATGATTTAATGAGATAAAAAACTGGTAAACCCTTTTCTTTCTCTCTAACCTTTAATACTTTTGAGTATGCCATAGATTTTGCTAGGAAGAGTGTTACATAACAGTTAGTATCCCTGTCTGGTTACTTAATCTCTATCATTAAAATAAGACTTATGCCAAACAGCCTGTATTGAGAATAAACAACGTATATAGATTTTAAGAATGCCATTAACAATAAAAGCTAACATCAACTAATAGTTGTATAAAACATCACCCATTCTTTGTTTACTTTGCTTTGAATATGAGCAATCATTTTTTAAAAAAATGTTGATACATTAAATTTTATACTCCCCCAAATATTCTATACAAAGTAAAATGAATTCATAAATACTTTCATTAAAGTTAAGCACACTATGCTCTAAAATTGTTGTAAGACTAAATTATTTGGTAACTTCTATTTCATGCCTTTTATTAGCTTTTTTTCTCTTTAGTTACTAAAAACAACAATCATTTAAGTGACCTTAGTCTATTAAAAACAGTGGCAAAGTCAAAGAAGACTTAGAAAAACTCCATAATATCTAGCATCATAACAGCAGTTGTACTAATACTGTAATAATGCATACCATAAATTTCCATTTGTCAAATAATACCCACAAATAATCACTTGTGTCATGTAAAGATATGCAACACATATATTATATATGTTTGTTTTTATTATATCATATAGTGGTACTCAAAATAGGCAACTCAAAACATTACATATAGAAATATTTTAATCTTACCAAATATTATATTTCAAGTAGACAGTAGATGTCCCTCACATAAGCTAATAAGACACAATATATTAAAAGAAACTTACCTTCTGTATGTACAGCTGATACATACGTCCAGTTGTACCTTTTCACTATGTCCACCATGGCTCGTGCTTGCTGGGCATCTGAAGGCACAACTCTCATAAAGTACTTGAACAGAGTCTTATCACTCAGATCCATACTTGTTGCTGAGTAAGCAATCTGAGGTATGTTGAAAAGCTGAAGCAAGTTTTGAACCTGAATAGCCACTGAACTGGAGCCAGGCCCAATGACCCCAACTATGGGTTTCTTAGAGCGAAAGGAAGAGGAAGATCCATCCACACAACGCACTAAACCTTCTTCTTCTTCTGAAGAAATAAGTGAGTCCCTTATAAACTCAATACTCTGCTCTAGTGCCACAGCTGAGTGCCAGCAGGAATCACGTATCTCACAGCCCAGTGTAATGTTGGGCAAGAGTGTAGGGTCTGAGTTAATCCTCTCCAGAGTATGCAACATCGCCTCCACTCGTTGAATGCCATATTGTTCACGAACTGCCCCACACTTCCTCTCATGAACTTTGTCCACTGAAGGCTGGTGGTGGACAGAGAAGAGAGCTCCAATAATGATGTCGCCGGGCATGTGAGCCACCACCCTCCTTTCATTGGACTGTGCACTCCCACGAACATTTTCTTTCAAAAGCAGGACTGACAGGATCAAGAGAAGGACCATTTTAGGAAAAGAGTTCAAACTGTTAAATATAGCATGGTGGGAAAAATAAAAGAGAGTCTGGATAGATAGAAGTAAACAATGTTCTATGTTGAATTGCAAACTATGGAATTAGGCAATAATTTAGATGTGCTCTCTGTAGGACCACGGTGTCTTCTGGAACAATTTAGATAGATGCATCGATGTGATCATGATCTTCAAAATCTGGAAAAGATAACATGAATATTTAACAACATAAAGGCAACTAATTTTGAATTCCCTAAATTCCAAAAAGATTGGAATTAAATATTTAATTTCTAATTTAAAGATTGGAATTTAAAATATTTAAATAATTTATTTTAATTTAAAATATTTAAATAAACCTTTTGGAACTCATCAACTGCTGGTGAGAATGTTGTCTGCCTCAACCCCTGTTGGACAAAGTATTTGAAGTTCTCAGTTAACTTAGAATTGAGTTGCCATATGACCCAGAAATTCCACATTTGTATATCTATACTCCGGATTTAAAAACATTCACTTAAAGGACATATGAATGCCATTATTCATTGCTACAAGGGGTACACTAGCTAAAAGATTTAATAAATGGAATACTATGCAGTTTTAAACACATGAAATTACAAAATTTGCAGCAACAAAGTTGAAATTAGAAAATATCATGTTGAGAGAAGTAAACCAGAAGAAAGACAAAGTGCGATATCATTTATTTATGGTTTACAAAATAATTGTATTATAAATTTGAAAGCAGTAAAGAGATGAGGAGTACATAGATCACACTTCATCCCAGGGCCTAGAGAGAAATAAGAGAAAGTAGAAAAGAAATCAAGGCATGAAAGAAGGTTAGAAAGGAAATAAATGTGGAAAGGGGGTTCTGCACTTCAGTTATATTGGGGATGTGGAACAGTGGTATGGTTATACATCCAAAGTACAGACTTAACAATACTGATAACATGAGCTTTATCATGTTACTTAAATATGACTGTCAAGGTGGCAGGTAAAGGGAAAAGTTAGTTTATGGGTAGGGATGACAGAGTATAGGTGATAGGCGTTGACAACGATAGGATTAGCATTCAAATATTATATGACTAAAATTCAATTATTAATAGCTTTGTAACGATCATTATTTAATTAAAAATTAAAAAATAAACCTTCTAGAATTAAGTTGAAAAGATAAAAAAAAACCACTAATGGAGAAAGACAAGACTTCCATTGTATAGATAGTTCATTCAAATATTCTTCTGATTCCCTCTGTCTCCATTATAAATTTATTTAATTGATGAAACAATTAATAGAGTTTCTTTATCCTTCTTTTCTTGAATTAATAACTTTTCACTTTTTCACCTTGAGTACACAAAGAAGGAAACCTAAAATCAAAATTGCTTTTAAGAGAAAAAATTAGCATTATTTACCCACAAGATTAAACATTGGATATCTCTGATTATAAATTTGCTTTGCTCTAATATATTTCTTTCTAAACATTCATCCTTGAGTGTGTTTTAATAATGACTTTCCAAAATTAAAGTTACATTTTAATTAAGAATACAAATAATCCCTCTTCAAGTTTATTGTAATATGTTAAGTATTCATATAAAATATTATTTCCAAATTCTATATCATGTAGAATAAAAATAAATGAGGAAAAGTAGTGTATCCAAGACAAATAACACAATAAAAGTGTATATTTTATAAAGTAAATAGTAAATATTTAAATAGGAATCAAAAGATACTGATGTAAGCAACAACTTTTAGATTAAAGAGTAGTTTAAACTCCCATTCTACTTTTAAAAGAATTAAATTTCTTAATTTCTTACTAACAGATTTTCCTCATGTGAAAGACTTTGTGAGAAAAAACTAAATTATCAGTATATCAACTATGCAAAATTTTGTATTAAACATATCTGTATATAATATATGATCTAATCTGTTTCTAAATTTCCAAGGACATTCTGTGGTTTAGTCGTGAGAACTGAAAATTCCCTTACAATCCACTTGATTCTCTAGAGTCTTTGAAGTAATTACCGACTCTTGTAATAAATTTCACAGTAATCAGTTTTCTATCTCTGATTTAGGGAAAAAAATCCACATTGTAGAAACCAAAATGTCTGCAAGGCTGCATATTTGGCAGTATCCTTCCACACATAAATTTAGTTCAACTTTGAATATTTTTATTTATTGAAGTTCACACTATTGGTCAAAAGAAATATTGCTGCAACTTGCCTCAATCAGTTTCTAACATAATAGGTAAAGGAAACTGACAAATTATTGGGCTGGAATATTTAATAGATTGCATAAGAGAATTATTTTATGCTATCATCTCAGCCAGTAGCTGACATAACTTGGTTTAAAGTTGCAACTACATGTGTATCACCGGGGCTTAAAAGATCTGATATTTTGTTAATATAACAGTAAAGAAAGTAGGGAAATTGCCTTGCATCCATTCAACCTGAGTTCAGTGCCTAACACTGCATATTATTCACTGAGCACTGCCAGGCATAATCCTCAAGCACACAGTCAGAAGTTATACATGAGGACTGAGCATTAGCACAGCGGTAGGGCATTTGCTTTGCACTCGGCCAACCAAGAAGTACCTGATTTCCATTCTCAGCATTCTATATGGTCGCTTGAGTCAGCCAGAAGCGATTTCTGAAAACAGAGCCAGGATTTACCCCTGAGCTCTGATGCGTGTAGTCCAGAAACCAAAAAAAAGCAATAACTGAGCACAGCCATGTATGTGTACCCCCCCCAAAAAAAAAACCAAATTCTAAAAAGATGATATTTCATCAGGAATTATTGCAGTTACAATGTTTCTTCAAAAATACTAACATCACAATAGTAACTCAAGTTACTTAGAAAGTATGTATGTATGTACATGGAATCTATTATGCTGAGTGAAATAATCAGAGAGAGAGAGAGAAAGACGCAGAATGGTCTCATCTATGGGTTTTAAGAAAAATGAAAGACATTCTTGCAATAACAACTTTCAGACATGAAAGGAAAAGAGCTGGAAGTAACAGCTCACCTCATGAAGCTCACCACAAACACAGTTGAGTTTAGTTAGAGAAATAACCACGTTTTGAACTATCCTAATAATGAGAATGTATGAGGGAAATAGAAAGCCTGTCTAGAGTACAGGTGGGAGTTGGGTGAGGAGGAGGGAGATTTGGGACATTGGTGATGGGAATGTTGCACTGGTGATGGGTGGTGTTCTTTACATGACTGAAACCCAAACACAATCATGTATGTAATAAAGTTGTTTAAATAAAAAAAAGAAATTAAGTAGAAGGCCCTAGGTTCTTCACCACAGGCTGATCCACTAACCATTGTCTAAGGTGACCTTCATTAACTTCCAAGAATTGCCACATAAGGTCCTTCAAACAAACAAAGAAAAAAAATGAAAATCTGTAGCTCTCAAAACCTATCAGATTTATAAAAATACCTCTACATTAGAAAGAAATATAATCAGAATTTTCATTTTTTCATTATTTTCAATTATTTGTACCCTCATTTTTACTACTTCTTACTGTTTCATAAGGGAACATAACAAGACTAGCTCTGTATCATGCCAAATAATAAAATTATTAAATATTCATCAAATAAATAGGTGTTCAAAGTAACTAAAAACTAGTTTTAACAAAACTCAGGAAGGACATATACATTGCAGATAAGGGAAAGAAGAAGAAAGAATGATTTTCATTTATTAATTGGGAAATTTTATTTAATTCTTAAGCTTCCCTTTACTTTACAGCTATCAAAGACCTAGAGACTAATGCTTATCAGTATGATAATAAAATTCTGGTGCAAACAAGCAGAAATGCCTGCAGTAAAAGAAACAATATTTCATACTTAGAATATTAGGGATAAATTTTCACATAAAACAGAGCCAATTTTTCTTTTGTTAGAGCTCCAAAATTATAAATGACACAGCAATTGATAAGGCTGAGGTATCAATCCCATAAATTTTACTATTAGGATTTAATTTAGGCCAAATTTTAGACTATATAATTCAACAATATTACACTGAAATACCATCTCCTTATAATGAAGAAAACTTTATTAATATCTATTCAATATTGAGTAGGAAAAACTAAATATTATTGAGTAACAAAGAAGTACAATTATGCATACCAATAATTACAACATTGTATTTAATTAAATGCTTATCATCCACTCATTATTTCATTTAACAAACATTTTCTGATTCCTATCTCTCAGGATAGAAGCATAATATGTATGGGGGGACCAGAGAGGGGACCATATGGGACGTTGGGGGATCGAACCACGGTCCTTCCTTGGCTAGCGCTTGCAAGGCAGACACCTTACCTCTAGCGCCACCTCGCAGGTCCCAAGAGTTATTTCTGTAGAGCATACACACACATGGTTTGGCACACACACACACACACACACACACACACGGTAAACAAAAAAAGAAAGAGTCATTTGTATGTGAGTTGTAATGGAAATACATTGACAAGACATGACTGTTGCACTTTTCAATATACGAAAAGAATGACCTAAAGGATTATTTTTATATACTAGATTAAATAAATTTAAGAAACAAAAAATGCATGTAAAAATGATGTGAGTGGTCATATTTGGAATGGATAGAAAAGAACTTGTTCAGGTTAATCTATCTGCAAGTAAAATAAACTGTATGCATATGAGTAGTATGGTAGAAAGTATTCTAAATCTATTTCTAGGTTTTCTGTCTTAAATATCAGTGCACCTGGGGACTATTAATAGAAATTGGATAGATGTGCATAAACAGATTAGGAACACAATAAAATTAATAATTTTCTTTTGAACATGACAAATTGAGTTGCTTCTGAAGCATCCAGGTGCTAACTTAATAAAGTAAGATGAATATATAAGACCTAGAAGTATATTATAGGTTCAAGGGGTCACAAACATATACAATTTTTAGAATGCATGCAATCACCTGGAGTACATAACTAGGTAAAGAAAAGATGAAACTTAATAGGAAGCATGGGTTTAGATGAAACAGTGTTAAAAGTAGGTACTATAAAAATTAAATTGATAAAAGTAATAATATTAAATATTAGCAAAATCAAAAGAAAAATCCAAGTAATCTATATTCACTGATAAACATGAGATTTCATATATATAATAAAATACAATCCATTATTCTAGAATATATTTTATTTTATATATATCTAATTTGTGGCATGTATATGTGCTCTATACACACAAAAATCCTGAACTGTAGACATTATTTTATCATCTCTATTTTGTAAGTAATATATTAGCTTAGTTAAGCCAACCATCAAGAATTCATGTAGTTGGATTTATTAGGCTTGGTGAGTATAAAGTAACTTTCTGTTTCCACCCAATCCTTCACAGAAGATATGCATTTATTAACTAAGTCCATGAGAGATGAGAAGTGTCACTAAAACATTAGGCATTTTGACAATGATAGTTGAAAATGATCATTTTTGACAAGAACTGGGTGCTGAAAGGAGGTAAAAAATATATGCATGATATTTTTTCAATAACAGTTTTACAAACCACACTGCCTAAAAGGAGAAAGGGAAAGAGAGACAGAGAAAGAAAAAAGGAAAGAGAGAGGCAGGTTATGAAGGGGTGGACTGGAGCAAGACTGGTGACATTGGTGGCAGCAAGCACATGTACGTTAGGGAAGGGATGGGTGGTGGAGAACCATATGGCTGAAACTCAACCATAAACAACTTTGTAACTGCATATCACAGTGATCCAATAATTAAAAATTAAAAAATAAAACAGGGATATTCATTCTTAGAGAAATTGCCTTGAAAACTTGAATGTGGAGGCATTCCAGGTTAAGAAATGAGTCAGCACAAGGAAGATACAAATGGGACAATTATCCTATACAAATGTATTTATATTTTCATGATATCCCATCTATATTATGGCCTGCCAAATTGAAAATGCATCATAATCTCCCTTGAATAAACACAATGTTAATAGTCATTGATATTAGTTAAGATACCTGGAAAGTACATTTTAAATTTAGTAACTTCAAAATGTGAGAGAATTTTGCTTAAATTAACAACATCATAATATATTCTTCCAAAATATAAAAAATTAATAGGGCATAAATTTCAAATATAGCAGTAAAGAATACTAGTAAATAATACACTAACCTCTTTATACATTTCTCTATTATGTGCTTATTCAATACCTGTTCTATATCAAGTACTCTTATAAGCCATGAGAATTCAGTTCTGGGCAAAGCAGAAAACTCATACTCTGTCAAAACCAATAGTCTAAGTTGTTTTCCAGACAATTAACAGGATAAGAAAACATAATATTGTTTGGTACACAATTAAAAGGATTAAATCTAAATAAAAGGTGCCAGAAAGATAGTACAATGTTGCCTTTTTTTCAATGAAGTGGGTCTAAATTTAATCCTTAGCAACCTATATAGTCCCTGATAATATCACCAGCAGTGATATCTGATCAGAGACCTAGGGATTAAGCCTGGAGCACCACTGCACATAACATGACCCCTTTTATCCCAAAATAAAATTAAATGAAAAGAGAGAAATAATAAAGCAAGAAACAAATGTATGTAACATTAGCCATACTTATGTTTATCATCTGCAATGATTTATCAAATGCGCATATATTGAAAAATTAATCTTTGAGTCTACACCTTGCAAAGTAGGGCATGACTCATGAAAATATTGAAAGAAAGAATATTACAAGTAATGGTAAAATCAAATCACTGAGGCAGATTCATTCTGGTCTGTGTCAAAACAGCAAGAAGGCCAATGCCATTGAAGATCTTTAGTTAATACACATGCAAGCAGGTTGTCATTTATACAGAGTGTCCTTAGTATCAGAAATAGAATAATATTTTGGAGCCAAAAAATATATATATGCCAAGTAAGAAAGCCTTAAGGGAGGAACTAGGGAGGGAACTCAAAGGATTGGAAGTCATACATTTTATGAAAGAGCTCCAGGCTCATCACCACCAGAACTGAATCTGAAAATTGTGAAACAGAGAGAAAAAAGAAAAGAGAGAGGCAGATTATGAAGGGGTGGACTGGAGCAAGACTGGTGACATTGGTGGCAACAAGCACATGTACGCTAGGGAAGGGATGGGTGGAGATTTTACTACAAGAGGGAGACATGTTGACAAATATTATTAAAAAATATGGCCAATAAAGCAGAACCGAGAGAGTAAGTGGGAAACAATGGCAATTAATTCATTGGGGAAATATGACATGATTTGAATCAGGCAGATGGTAGAGAACTAGAGGTTCTCTACTCAGAACCTATGGTGATAACTAGAGGGGTCTGAATATTACTTAATAATATAGTAGTCAGGAGTGAGTTACCAGATATGATTTGGCAATGAGAAAGCAAAAAATTAATTGGTAAATACATTATTTTAGGTCAAGCAGTTAAAAGATAATGAGCAGAGAGATGAGGATATGGATGAACAAATTCAGATGGAGATAACAAAAACTCAGTTTTAATATCTTAACTTTTAGATATATATTAGAAATTCAGAAAGATATATTAAATAAGAAATTGGATAAGATTAAACTCTGGAGGAGTTTTGCATAGGTGATAGATATGTAAATGAAATTAACATGTTCTTTTTTAGGTAAATATTGACTGAAATTATTGAAAAAAGTACAAAAGTAAACAACTACTTATAGAAACTGCGATAGGAAATTCTAATGTTTAAATTTTTAGAAGAATAAAATCTGAAAAAACGTAAGATATTAATATAAGATATAATATATATTATATTAAACAATAGTTATATGTAAATGTTGTTTATTTCAAAGTAAATTATGAGTGTACCTGCATCATATGTAGTCCAAACCATATACAATGATATCAATAGCATGTTCTCTAGGTTATATTTAATTGTTCAATTATGTTTTAGAAATGTTTAAGTTTTGGGGCCACATAGTATAATGTTTGCCTTGCAGTGGCCGATTTGCGACTGACATGGGTTCCTTCTGTCCCTGGTATCCATGTGGTCCCCTGAGCCAGTCAGGAGCAATTTCTGAGCACCGAGCCAGGAGTAACTCCTGAGTGCTGCCAGGTATGGCCAAAAACAAACAAAAATAGTTAAGTTTGATACTAAATACAAACTTATTTGTAATAGTATTGTTCTAAATTTCTGCTTTAGTCTTCTTTATGGTCTTATTTCTCTTAATTTCTGCTTCCAAGGGAAAAGTTCTAGTTGTAATTACAAGCATGTTTTTTGTTGGGTTTCAGTTATAAACAGAATATCCCCTTTCACCAGTGCAACATTCCCACCTCCAATGCCCCCCACTTCTTTCCCACTCCTGCCTGTATTTGAGACAGGCATTCTACTTCTCTCATTCTTTAACACCGTCATGCTAGTTGTTAGTGTAGTTATTTCCCTAACAGTGTTCACCACTCTGTGGTGAGCTTCAAATTGTGAGCTGGTCCTTTTGGTCCTTCCAGCACTTAACTCTATTGTCTCTGGGCCTTCCTACAGTAATGTCTTTAATTTTTCTTAAAACTCATAGATGAGTGAGACTATTCTATGTCTATCTCTCCTCTTACCTGTTTTTAGGTTTTATATTATTTGGGGGGCCTTTCCAGGCCCAGGGCTTATGCCTGGCTCTGCATTTAGAAGTCACTTCTGGCCATTTCAGAAGGACCATACAGAGTACAGAAGATTAAATTTGATTCAGCCACATACAGGGCAAGTGCTTCACCTGCTGTACTTTCGTTCCTGTCCCTACATGCTACTTCCAATCCATGATCTTTGGTTCCAATGAGTTTTCTTTCAGAGTTGTTAGGAACATGGACTTGTGGTTCTGCAGACCTAGATTTAAATTTTGTCACTGTCGTTTGCTCTCAGTCTGCTATTGATCACTTTGCTGGTAATTGAGATGGCTATATTAACAAACTCATAGAATTTTTAAATTGACTAAGATAATATCCTCAAATAGTTCCTCTTTAAAACTTTTCCTGGCACCCTCATTATGCCAATTTGCTGTGTTCATTAAACTTATATGACATCAATTTATTTATATTTTCTTGTGTTGTCTATTACTTAAGAGAATCTATGAGGCTCCCCAGTAAATTATCTAATAGAGATTTCACAATGTTATAGCCTTGCCTCAAACTAAACATTGAATAGTAAATATAAGAAGTTTTCAATTGCTCAATGAATTTGGGCAAAGGGATCCTCTGAAAGAGTACAAGGAGCTAATATAGTGGTAGGTATGCAGGAACTTAGTGTTTGTCATGGTGTTTTTATCATGATAAGGTAATAGCAGCAAATAACTAGATATTTTTGTAGACTATTCCATTCAATTGTCAGCAACAGACTATCTTATTTGCAGCAAGTAAGACACTAGAAACTACAGTATTACCTCAAACTCATTCTAAGAGCATTCTACTGGGGCCAGAGTGATAGCACAGTGGTAGGGTATTTGCCTTGCATGTGGCTGACTCAGATCAGGGTTTGATCCCAGCATCCCATATCGTCTCCCTGAGCCTGCCAAGAGCGATTTCTGAGTACAGATACAGGCATAAATCCTGAATGCCACCAGATATGGTCCCCAAACCAAAACTAAAACAAACAAAAAAGCATTCTATTTGATAGTTCATTTACAATTTTCTAAGTATGTAATCCTTTACATATAATTAATTATAAACAGCATATTATGTGTGAAGTCTGCATTTTATACCCTCCTAAATAATATAAATATATTTTCAACTATCTCAATGATAATAAGTAAAGTGTATAAAAACACCAAACATTGAATACTATGACTGTTTTATACACAATGTTACTTGTACTAAAACTGTAGGATAAATATTGCTATTTTACAGATAAACTATCAAAGGGATGCAGGACAAATTCCAAACCCATAAGTAGTAGAGTAAAGTCAAATTGGATGATCAATTTACTTTAATAGTTGCATAGTATTCAATCATCACTAAATTTTAAATTTAAATTTTTATAAATTTCCAATCTATTATACCTATTGTACTTTACTTATGTTGGACAATAGAGTAAATAATGTTTTTTTTGTTTTAAAACATAAAACAAATTTATTTTTTAATTTTCCAACATTTTATACTCAAATTATATTTTGGATGACACTCATTTTTATTTTTAATACTTTCTATTTAACTATCAATTCTGGGTACCATGCACTTAATTTCAGAACCTAACACCAATGTCCGCTTTAATATAAGTTAATGAGAGAGAATGTTTCTCCTTAGTAATCTCATCATAAAATTTATTCATTCAATTGACCACAGACTGAAGAAAAAGGAAGGGATACCATTAGCACCATATTTTCTTGTTTTCAGGTTTCAGTTATCCTATTATTGACTAGTTCACCGAAAAGCAAAACTCACTGCAAAGAACATCTGGTTATCACTAACTTATGTGCTTAAAAAACAGACTCTAACAGAATAACTGATTTGCTTTTGAGTATTTCTCAATAAATAGAGGTTATATGCTTGTAGGTATCTGCTATACATAATGAGGAGGAATTAAGTAATATAATATATAAATTGTCTAAAATGTCATAAATATTAATAAAATATTTGCTTAAGTGATAACATAATCTCATGCTGAATCTCACTTTAATATGAAGCAGAAATACTGGTAAATAAAATGTGCTATGAATGTTAACTTGCACTGAAACCAGATTCACAGCGCATGGTTGTCTTTTATTTTCAACAATCTTCTCAAACTGATCATCTTTCTGGCACAGATGTCTCTTATATAACTTAATCCTCACACAAGCAAATCAAATAGCTCAGAACACTAACATTAAAATATTCCTTCTGCCTGAGCTATAGATTCATCACAAATAGTCATGATTGTCAATATTTCATATGAAATGGAAGACTTTGTTACAGCTTTCTAAAAATGTGTATCTCATAAGAAGAGAAAGTCTGAAGTCTAATGATATTAAGAAAGAGCTTTATTGTTTCAGAAACATGCCATTGTTCTATATCAAATACATATCTTGACCTTGTAAATAGGAAACTTCATACCAACTCTGTTACAGGGCAAAAATCATTCATATTTTAGGAGGCAGAATCATAGTATAGTGGGTAGTATGCTTGCCTTGTAAGTGGCTGACCCAGGTTAAATCCTTGGTATCCCATACGATTCCCATAGCCCTTCCAGGAGTAATTCCTGGTTGCAGAGTCAAGAGTAACCCCTGAATATTGCTGGGTGTGGCACTAAAACAAAAAAAAGCATATTTCTTTGAAAATACCATATACAAAATGATTCATAAAAATAATGTTTTAAAAGTTAAGTTTATGACTTTATATATTAAATGTTCCTGCAATAAAATAAAGTTAAATCACTAATCACTGAAGTCATTTAAATAACTGATTTGTTGTTCTGAGTCCCAAAATACAATTCTCAGCAAAGCAATAAAATATGATGTAAATTATTGTTAACTAGTCTTTAATTATAAGGAACTATAAGTCTCTAAAACCCCCACTTTGTGTCTAGAGATGTTTTATTATTTTTTTCATATTTATAAAAATTATATGACATTGTTATGCATATTATATTACCTATTATTAACTTCATGAAGGTGCTGTTTTCTGTTTCTAATTCAACTTTTAGTTATATACTTATTTCTAAAATATATTGAGTGCTGAATTTATGGTAAATAATGTTCAGCATTATTTAACTTAAGTTCCACAATAACTCTATGATGTAGGTATGAATACTACACTCCTTAAATATCTTTTGGAAATTGAGGATTAGAAATGAAAATTCATGCCAAACTTCCAAAATCTGTAACAAAAGGCAGATTGAGGTCACAAAAACAACTCTTCTAGTTCCATGTCCACACAGCATACTATTAAATAGAGAATTTTCATTGGACTCTCTCAATTGGGTCGATTCCTTAAATCTTATCCACTGGTTCTGAAATATATCGCACATGCTGCTTACAGACTCAAAAACATTAAATTTAGGAAGCATTATTTCTTACAATCATTTAGTCAGGAATCCTTCACTGTTGACATCTTTCACCAATTTATTCCTTCCTTCCTTCCTCCCTCCCTTCCTCCCTCCTCCCTTCCTTCCTTCCGCCCTCCTCCCTCCATTGCTTCCTCCCTTTTCCTTCCTCCCTCCCTCCCTTCTTTCCTCCTCTTTTCCTCCCTCCATCCTTTATTTCCTCCCTCCATCCCTTCCTCCCTTTTTCCTCCCTCTCTCCTTTCTTTCCTCCCATCATTCCTCCCTTCCTTCCTCCCTCCCATCCCTCCCTTCTTTCCTTTTTTGCTTCCTCCCTCCCTCCCTTCCTTCCTCCCTCCCTTCCTTCCTTCCTTCCTTCCTTCCTTCCTTCCTTCCTTCCTTCCTTCCTTCCTTCCTTCCTTCCTTCCTTCCTTCCTTCCTGTCACAATTTGCTCTGCTTATTGTTTGGATTCCTTCACTGTTGACATCTTGAACCAGTTAATTCCTTCCTTCTTTCCTTTTTTTCCTTCTTTCATTCCTTCCTTTCTTCCTGTCACAATTTGCTGTGCTTATTGTTTACTCTGTATTCAGGAATCACTTTTACCTGGATTTGGGGAACCATATATGTGGTGTGAGGAAACAAATATGGGTTAGCTGCTACAAGGTAAATGTCCTTGCTGCTGCAATATGACTCTGGCTACCTAACTTTATGTTTGAATTAGAAAAATAAGATTAAGTTATGAAAATCAAAGATGATATCACCTTGCATTATATTAGCATAATTCTGAGTGCACATAAAAGGAAAGTACCTGATGTACTTTATCATTACTAAGGCCATTCTATATGAAATATAAAGTAAGGGCTGGAGTGATAGTACAGCGTTTAGGGCATTTGAGTTTCATGTGAGACGGAACTGGGTTTGATCCCTGACATCTCATATGTTACCCCAAGCCTACCAAGAGTGATTTCTGAGCTCAGAGCCATGAGTAACACCTGAGCGCCACTGATTGTGGCTCCAAACCAAACAGTAAAGTAACATGCAAAATCATTATAATTTAAATCATTATAATGCTAAAAATAAAATCAGTAAATCTAAACTTTATATTGCAGTGTATTTCCAATATCTCTCTTTGTTGTTGTTCTTTGGTTTTTGAACCTGGCTTTGCACTCAAAAATTACTGCTGGCTTGGGGGACCAAGGATTGAACCAAGGTCTGTCCTGGGTCAGCCGTGTGAAAGGCAAATGCCCCACCACTGTGCTACACTCCGGCACTTTCATTTTTTTTTTTTAAGGCATTTGCCTTTCTTTTTTTTTTTTTTTTTTTTTTTTTTTTTGGTTTTTTGGGCCACACCCGGTAACGCTCAGGGGTTACTCCTGGCTATGCGCTCAGAAGTCGCTCCTGGCTTGGGGGACCATATGGGACGCCGGGGGATCGAACCACGGTCCGTTTCCTAGGCTAGCGCAGGTAAGGCAGGCACCTTACCTCCAGCGCCACCGCCCGGCCCCAGGCACTTTCATTTTTTATTTTTAAGTTACATAACATTATTTTCTTACTGTTCTCAATCTTAAAAAGTTATGCATTACATTGTTTTAAGAAATATTAATTCTAATACTGTTTTTGCTACTTACCTGAAAATATTATATATGTATTATATATGTATTATTATATTATAGTACTAAATATTTTAATCAGAAACATGATATTTTGTGAGCATTTATACTCAAAAAGTTTAAAATAGTTGCTTAAAATATAGATACTGTGAAAATAAATAATTAGAGGTTTAGTCTTTGCTTTTCTATTTTAAAATGCAAATATATTACTTCTTTATTAATATATTTATTTTGTATTAAATCCTTTCCTTTCAGTTCCCTGAGTAGTTTGACAAAAAATAGACTGTACTTGTAACACTAATCCAACTCTTTTTCTTTTTTTGTTTTTTTTGTTTTTTTGGGCCACACCCGGCAGTGCTCAGGGGTTACTCCTGGCTGTCTGCTCAGAAATAGCTCCTGGCAGGCACGGGGGACCATATGGGACACCAGGTTTCGAACCAACCACCTTTGGTCTTGGATCGGCTGCTTGCAAGGCAAACGCCGCTGTGCTATCTCTCCGGGCCCAATCCACCTCTTTTTCTAACATAAGTTAATTCAAGAATATGGGAAACCTAGAAAGCATTTGATATTCAAAGATCTAAATGAAATTAATTGCTATAAAATATCTATAATCTTCACCACAAATATGAAAATATTTATACTTGTATAATTAATTCATAATAATAAAAGAATTGTGCTGATAGTGAAAAAAACTGTCTTCTTTTCTTTATGTATTTGGGGGCCATATCCAGCATTGCATAGTGGTTATTCCTGGTTCTACACTCAGAATCTAGGCACAAAATTGTTAAGCCATTTGCCCTATGTTACACAGTAAATTATAAAACTGGGGTTCAAATATGGCAACCATAGGCTAGGGTCTTTATTTTCAATAATACTATGTTCAGTGGAAACAAAAAAAAATCTCATGATGGGCAGCCACATCTAGATTAAATTGCTTAATAAAATGGAGATGGATAAAAATGTTGCTCACTTTTCTTTCTAAACAAAGGTTCAAATAATTCAATCAAGACTATGTAAAAATGTAGATTTTTCGTCTTCTCTGTGAATTAAAAGAAATAAAAGAAATCATAAAAAATAATGTGTTTATATCCTCATTTTAAACAGTCTATATAAAAATAAATTTTAAGTTATCTCATTTATAAGTAGTTGAAATTTATCATTAGAATTTTATTTCCTAGTTTATTAAGCATTTCAAACCACAATTTATTACTCGTGATTTTCCTAACCTGTGTTTTCTAAAATCCACTTATTATAATGACTAAAGGATATTTTACAACTAGGATTACCATTTCTCCAGGTATTTAAAATATTTTCAAATTATAAAAGATTTTTGCTATATATCAAGAAACATTTAATTGATCCAAACTCCAATATAAAGTGTACATCAACATCAATCAAAAGTATCTTTAACAATTTTAAGATTATTTTATTCTCTATATGTTATTGAAAGAATACAGCATAAGGTCTGTGGAAGAATATTTGGATCTTCTTTCTCCAAACAATATATTAAAAAGTCATTGAAGAATTTAGTATACAGCACTTTCATTATTAGCTTTATGCAATTTTCCATTTGTTTTAGTTAACCATTTATTGTTTTTTATTTATATACAACTAAAATACTCTTAAAATCCCTAAAAATGATATACTAATAGTATGAAAATTTTAAAAATTCTTCAAGTCTGAAGGAAAATTAAACTTGCTAAAATTAAGTCACAAATGAAAGCATCTTTGAAGTAAAAATTGCATTAAAATACTGAAAATAATAAAAATAGAAATAAAGTATTTCATGTAGCTATTCAGATTCTCCAAAAGTCTACAGAATTTGTGTTTCCTGGAAATGATAATTATGAAGTTTTCAGTTTTCACCTTGGTGTTAGTTAGTCTACATGGTCATAATAAGTGTTATGAACTTATAATATAAGCCTATGAAATAAAGTGAAAAAATGGAGAGTATTTTAATTATTACAACTCCATGTCTTTCCTCAAATATATATGCATATGGATGTACAAATAAAAGTAGTTAGTTTTTTCTTTGAATATAGCACACAGAGAACTATTGCCATGTGATATCATGAAGATTTAGATAGTATTAATATACCTAAAGAAATTACAAAAAGAATATAAGAACAATTTTGATCTCAAAGTAAGCAGTTACATAAATGATGTTTTCAACATTAATACAAGAAACAGACTAAGCAAAACAAAACAAATATCCTTGGAAAGATCTGTCCAGAGTGCTGAAAAGGTTTCTAGAGGAGAAAACTGGTTACTGGAATGTGTGTTAACCTGATGAGATCAGGAAGTAGTATCTTTAAATTCCATGTTAACAATAATTCTAAACAGGATTTGACCACCATAAAGGACATTAATTATTGCAACTGATTCATAAGTATACAATCATATGACTGTATATGAATATAAGTGTTAAATTAACAGAAAAATTTCTATGCTCATGAGATGAATAAGTAACCCAAAGCACACCTAACAATAAGTAACATAATTAAATATCCCAAGTTCTTAAATAAATGTCGATACTGTTGTGTAACCAAGAAAATATACAGAAAAAAATTGACTCATATTCCACTGGAGGGAGGGGCAAATATAATACAAGGCAATGCTTCCTTGGCTGTCTCAAATGGCCAGCACCAGAAATAATAATACAGATTAGCTCAATCCCTAAGAAAAGTAGGCCAACAAAACACCACAGTAGAAAATGGGAAAATCTGAAGGGAGCTGTATGAAGAAACATGTTGAACAACATAGCTTTCTGACCATTGAAGCTTACAGTTCAGAGGAGACAGCACCATGATTACGTCTAAATAGGCACAAGTGTGCTTGATAAGGCTCTTTAATTTCCCTCACCCACCACCTGCTCCAATTCAAAGAGCACTTCAATCAGATTCTTTACTTCACTAAGTAAGGTTCTAAGTACAGGTTAGGCTGTGAGCTCTAGCTAGCTCAAAGCATGTTCATCCATCATGCCCAAGCTGCTGCTATATAGGATATCCCTTTGCTTGTGGTTCATACTGCCACTGTGTGATAGCCAAAAGACTTGTCATCAAAAGGGAAATATGCAAGTTGGACATGAGAGATCAGAAAGTCTCTGTCTGAGATTCAGTGACACTTTAACTCTAGTAAAAAAAAAACTGTGCTTTCAGAATCACGCACTGCCACCCCCTCCCCATCTTTCCTGCAGCAGGCATCAAGGTGGCTCTCATCAACTAAGCAATCTACAGTGAGGTGATTCTCCTTTTTATCTCTACCATTGCTTCTCTCAATTCTGTGCCCTCAGGTGGTTTGGAGAAGTACAGTTTGCATTTTCAATCCTACAAACCTTGATTTAGGAATCCAGAACTCAAATCTGAAAGCACGCAATATTCCTTTCTAAATCTTTGCTGCCATCCCCTCCTTCATCCCATTTCTTTCTCCCTTTCTCTGTCTTTATACATGACTTTTCACAGGATTCTGGTCACTCCAGCTCCACCTTCGTCAACCTGCTGACACTAAACTATTAGCTACCCAGCAAACTAAAAACCCCTACATTTTTCCCAGCCCTGGGGACATTTGGATACACAGACACTTTAGCCAGCTTACCCCCTGTTGGCCACGCAGCAGGAAGTGAGGCACGGTCTAATTAGGGACCCATAATATTGGGCCACATGCATCAGTAGGGAAGAGCTGGTCTCTCCAGTCCTGGGTTTCCCCTCGGAGATGATTTTAAGCTCATCTACAGTGCTCAGTGTGTTCAGAACAGCAGAGCTGAGGGCGGTGTGTGCGACAATCTTCTTGCTACTGAGAAAAGGGGGAAGGGGAGAGAGCGGAGGAGGGAGGGGTGGTAGTTTGTATTTATAGAGAACATAGTTCTCAGAGCAACTTTTTGGTGCCACCAAGTGGCACAGTGAGTTCCTTTAGGAACACAGACTCTGGGTCGAATATGCATGGATAGATCAACTCCTCAGGCAGCCAAATGCTCATATGGTCTAGGGGCTAGGATAAAAATAAGGGGAAGAGCGCCCATAGGGTGAGTGTTTTCCCATGTTCATCTTTATACCTCAGAACCTAGGATGCATATACATAAATCCAAAGAATAAACTTTTACTGATAGAAAAAGGGTACACACCTGTGTCCTCTTCAGACAAGTGGCAAAGGTGTCAAGGACACTGGGAAAATGCCAAATTTTTTCTAAAAGTCTGGAATATTTCTCTGTAGAAAAATATGCTTGTTTCTCAAGTATAGCCTCTCTACTCACATTGTAATATCCTGAGATTTCATCCGTAAAGCATTCTTTCTTCCAACTTGAGAACCCAGCCTATGAAGTGAGGCGTCATTTACTTTCTTCATGTCAACTCCAGAAAATTTTTCTAATCTATAAATCAAACTACTTCACAGATCATAACAAGTGACTTTCTTCAATTGTTCCCTTGTAAAAAGTATGTGGCTGTAGGTTTTTTTGTATCTGAATCTATCCAAACAAAACTCAGAACTCAAAATTTCTTTATCTCGCATTTGAATATGTAATTGTGCTCACCCATGTCTAAGCCCTCTTAGCATGTGTTATTCCAACCAATGGCAAAATCAAGAGATTGTAAACACTGTTGACAAATTGAGGGAGAATGTCTTGATGCTTCTTTCTTTGAGACCATTTCCCTTGTACACTATTTTTCATATTCTTCAAGCATAGAATCTATTGCATGTGATTGTATGTTCCAAAATATAGAACCTATTCATTTTGAAGATAAAAAAATTGAGTGGTTAAGAGGTAAAGGACTTGCTCAAGGTCATAAAATTCCCTAGAGATCAGTACAGGTTCTACTCAGAATGGCACTTTTAGGCACCTGCTCCTATTACCCATTCAGCCCATTCAGCCATATCATCTCCCCTTTTTTCTTCTCTCCCCACATCCCTCTCTCTGCGCCCATCATTCAATAAAGTTTCCTAAATGAAGCTAGAATAAGAATATCTTATAGCCATCCGAGATCACATGAACTTGAGCTCACTGATCATTAGTTGCATATGTACCCCCATTAAAAAAAAATCCCTTGTTTTCAAAAACATCTCTCTTCCGGTAGTGTAGTCATGCTGTGCTATTTTAAAAATGGAATACTGACATGCATAGCAACCTGGTCCCTATTTTGCTTTCTTTTCGGGGTAAAATGCTGGGTTTTAGTCCCCTAAACATTAAACCAGCTAACGGCCTTAAAGAAAAAGAAACACCCTTCCATTGCAAAATGCAGCACTGAGCATGTATGTATAGGTATGCATGAAGAAAGAGAGGGAGAATAAAAGAAGAAAAGAAGGAAGCTGAAAGGAAAAGGAGAGTGAAAGGGAGGGAAGGAAAGACAGAAAGAGAGGGCGAGAGACAGAGATAGAGAAACAGAGAGATAGAGATAGATCCCCAAGCCTCCTTTGGTTCAGATGGCTGTTTATGCTCCTCTGATTTTTTTTTTTAGTTCCTTTTCTATGGAAACGAGCCCACTGAAATCCGTCAATTATGCAAAGAAAAGCAAAAAAAAAAAATGATCTTCATAAACCTCTCATGGGAGGGACTCCACGGTAGCCTGGGCTACCAGACTAGCAATCCCCAATCTGATGCACACAAGCACGCGTCCTTGCCGGGTGACTTTTCTAAACTTGCAGGACCTCATGGCGTTTCCTGGCTCCCTCCAGTTCTCCACCTGCCCACTCACGACCTGCCCTCCTGCGTCCCTTTTGGCCCAAGCCCCCCACTCACTCCATCCATGCCTGAGCACTCTCCAGCCCTGGCAGGGGGGAGGGGCTCCGGCGGCATCCGACCTCCTTGTGGATGCCACTCGAGGTCTCCAGCTCCAAGAAAGCCAACGCGCGGTGCTTACTTACCAGGTGCGCGCCTGGAGCCCGGCACCCCCCAGCCCGGCGCTCTCCTGCCGGCTCCCGGCTCTCGCGCAACGGCCTCGTCTTGCAGCCCGAGCGCTAGTGGCGGCGATGCAGGCGAAGCAGCGGCGGTCGGAGAGAGAGTGGCTGCGGCCCGCGGCGGTGGCGCTCGCGCGCGCCAGCGCCCGGAGCACGTGCCGCGCTCCCGCAGTCGCAGCTGGAAGCGCCGCGCAGGGACCGACTCCAGCTCCTGCAGCGCACCAGCGGGGTCTAGCGGGCCAAGGGCTGGGCAGAAGGGCCAGGGCACCGACCGACTCCTGGTGCCCAGGGCGACGCGGGTCTGGAGGCTTCGCGGGCTATAGGGGCTGCGAGGAGGGTATAGCCTGGGGCTCCCTCTGCAGCTCCTTGGCTTCCCTTCTACATGCCATCCAGTGAAACGGGGCCGTGCTGGGAGACGTGGGTGGTGTGTCACTCAGGGAGAAAAGCTGGGGAGCAGGTAGATAATCTGCTTCTCTCTAACAATGGCTCTTAAACCCCCTGACAATGGTTGGGGGAAGGGGGCGTCCCTGCTAAGGGATGTAAGAGAAAAAAACGGGGAGACTAGGTAACCCCAAAATGGTTCAGGGCAAATGATTAGAAAGAATGTGTTCTGGAATGGCATTCCTTATTAATCATGTCATTTTGGGATTTGTCTGCCTATCTACACGAACAGTTCTTTCTCTTCCCATGAACATGTTTCCCTGTTAAAGCAATTCGAGAGACACCTTGGATTTCCTCAAATGACTTGGCTACCCATCCCAAACCATCCCCATAGAGGATAGAGATTTAAAAGAAAAGAAAAAAAAATGCTGACTTTATCTTTAAACTCCAAAACAGTCATCGCTTCTGTCGCTGAATGATATTGTTAGAAATAGATTGCATGGCTTAATTTATAGGAAAGAAAGACGTTACAAAAAAATTGATGATTGGTAGTCCCATTTTATTTAACCCAGCTAAATTTTAAGATCCAGTTGGCTTTTGCTGTGGGATAAAAGATGAGGACACTAACCAGCACACATTACTAATCCCTGTTATTAGATTTCCCACCAGATCCTTGAAAACAAGGCATGTATTTCTTTGATAGCTTCCTTCAACTGGAGGGAAAATGAAAGCAATATTTTAACTATGATACCTTTTTGATAATTACTATGACATTTTCCTCACATCTTCATGACTGCTCTATCTTGATATCGTTATTTTTAAAATTCACTTACAGTAATCCACAAAGAAAGTTTCTAACATTTTGTAGAGGGGTGGACAGACGAAAACATGTTTGATATTATTGAGGGGCTGTTTGCAATGCGGACAATGTCAGATTTGATCTTTGCATGGGGTACTTAGTTTTGAGTGGTTTCAGTGCAAAAACATTTCCCCATTCTATTGCTTAAGGAAGATCTGCTTGAAATATACCTGTAAATGGGCTGACGAGAAAAATAAAAAAAAGTTTGCATAGGTTAACATTCAGCACTTAAACTCTTACTATTCATTTCCTGCACATATCATCAACTTTGTTGTTTCACAGGCAGAGTAAATGATATGTATAGTCAGATAAAATAAGGCATGTAGACAGAGTATATGACATAAAAGGCAGGGAAGGAGCCAGAGCTACAGTAAAGCTGGGAAGATTCAATCTCCACATCCCATATCCTCAGTCAGGATATTGATATCCTGAGTGCAGAGCAAGAGCAACCTCTGACACCCCTGAGTTTGGGTCCAAACCTCCACCCCCGCCAAAGCATATATAATTGAGCATATATATGCCAAAGCATATATAATTGTATAAAGCACTGAACAAATATAGAGTACAGTATATCTAGATTTATCAATTTTCTATATCCTAAAAACCTAAAGTACAAAATACAGTTCAGTAGAACAATAAAGATTTTAAGATGAAAATGAAAACATAGTATTGACTTGCTCAGATATTTTCAATGTAAGTTTACCTCATATTTTGTAAAAGGAATTGCTTTATATTTTGTAAAATGAAGACAATGGTAAAACTAATACACTTATAAATGTTTATGATGAGGTTTTAAAACTTCATACATATTTATCATTTATAAATATCAAAATAATTATATTAACATATAATCAAACAAAATAACAAAAATATAAATATATTAAAATAAATTATTCATTTATAAATAATGAGTTTTTGAACCCCCCAAATTAGTTCAAATTATAAATTTTTAAATTGTATGATTTAATTACACTATAAAAATAAAAATATACTAAATACATGTGTAGGATAATAAAATGATTGAAAAAACTTTTTCAGATTTATAACTGATTTTCGAAGGGGGGGGGTTGGTTCACATCAGGCAGTGCTCAAGGGTTACTCCTGGCTCTACACTCAGAAGTAACTCCTGGCAAGCTCAGGGGACCATATGGGATGCCAGGATTCAAACCACCTTCCTTCTGCATGCAAGTCAAACGCCCTAACTCCATGCTATCTCTCCTGCCCCTATAATTGATATTAAGACAAAAATGTTTTTATTCTTTTTTCTCATACATGACTATCAAAGGCTTGTAAACTATTATCAAAATACATCAAGATATAAAAAAGACATCAAGAACCATCTAAAATTTAACCACCATCACAAATACCATATTGAACTAAGCCATCGTATCTTCTACAGGTGTATAGCAATAACTTCCTAACTGATCTGTCATCTTACTTTTTTCTAAAGACCTTAATAAACACAGAAGATTTTTTTTATGTTTTTGTTTTGTTCTGTTTTTTGCTTTTTAGGGTCACATCCTGTGATGCTCAGGGGTTACTCCTGGCTACGTGCTCAGAAATTGCTCCTGACTTGGGGGACTCTATGGGACACCAGGGACTAAACTAAGGTTAGTCCTGAATCAGCTTCGTGCAAGGCAAACACTTCATTGTTGTGCTATCACTCCAGCCCCAAAACACAAAAGTATTTTTAAGAAGCTCTCTTTAGTTAAGATTGTCTAGTGTTTTTTTTTTTATTTTTGAGAGTTAAATTGTAGCTCTAAAATACATGCATGCCTTGCATATATGAGACTAGAGATTGTTCCCTAGGGGCCTTCTTCTCCTTCCCTCCTTTGGTTTCTCTCTTTCTCTTTCTTTTCTCCCTTTCTTTCCCTTTATATATATATATACTCATACAATTATATTATTGCTATATATATTATTGCTAAAAATGCTGATCACCTGATTCTGTAGAGTGCTAATATATTTTTCTTTTGGCTTTGTTAGGTATTGACTTGTATATAGCTACCACTTTGGGTGCTATTGCTGAATTATGACAATTTCTTAAAATAAGACAACAATACATATTTCTTTCTATCATGAAATATTTCTCTGTAACATATAATGCTATTTTCCCACAGTAAAACTTTTACAATTGATATCAGTTGTCTCAAAACAAGTTGCTGCTTTATGAAAAAAGCTGGCAAAATTTTTAAAATTCTTTATTACTATTTCAATAATATTCACATAGGCTTTACCATTAATATCTCAAAAAATTACTTCCTTAAGTTCAAGGCTCAATTCTTCATCTGATGATGTTTAATCTTAAGCTGTCTTATCTTAACAATTCATACATGTCTTTGGGCTCTAATACTAATTATATTTTTCTATTTTCACATAGTTATTTCCTTCACTGGAAACATAAATGTCTCAAAATCAACTATGAGGATTATAATCTTTCAAATTCTTGTTAATCTTCATATACTTGCTGTCCCCTGTAAATCATGCATGTTATTAATAACATTAATCATGATAAATCATTATGGAAGTATTTGAAATGAAGTTTTCTAGTTTCATCAGAGAAATTACTATATAGCTATATTGCCTTTTTAAATATGTATTTTTTTATCTCTCAGTTCCCTTCTTTATTATTTTAATAAAAATATTAAATAAACCCTTGCCTATGTAAGCACACAATGTATTTTAAGTAATAATTTGATATTACTTTTTGAATCATAAGCCACATAAAAAGAAATATTCCATTTATCTCTTTGGACATCACCATTGAGGCTTCGGAAATATAGGAGCATTGTCAACAAAGAATAATAGTTTGTAAGTAATCTTTTTACCTTTTAGAGTAGCAGATCTCAAGAGTGGGCTGAAATATTTAGTTTACATACCATATTGAAACAAAAATGCTGTCATATAGAGTTTGATATGCACTTATAGAACACAGTAAGAATATCTAATAAGTGTTTTCTACTAAGTGATTTACATATCTTAGATATTAACTCCTTATCTGAAGATTTTGGCCAATTATCCTCTCTCAATTTGTGGGATTTCTTTTTTTTTATTCTGGTTAATATTTCTTTTACAATGCAAAAATTCTTAATTTGTTGCAGTCTGGTTAGTTTATTTTTTTCCACTTACTTGACAATGCCATTGAGTCAGATGAATGTTTAGATACTTTTAGAATCAATATTTTAAAGTGTTCTTCTGCCTATCCTTTCCTTAATATAATTTATGAATTATAGGTTTGATATCAAAGTCCTTAATCCATGGGGATTTTTGGATATTGAATAGAAAAGGGACTGAGTTCTTGTGTGTGTGTGTGTGTGTGTGTTTGTGTTTGTGTGTGTTTGAGAATTATCAGTTTTCTCAGCACAATTGTTGAATAAAATTTCTTGGCACCACTTTATACTTTCCACTCTTTTGCTGGAGACTAACTTTCATATATATGAGTTTTTGTCTCTGGATTTCTGTTCTATTATACTTGTCAGAAAAACCTGCCCTTAATCCATTTCCATATTGTTTGGTCACTAGAGTTTGATAGTATATACTTTAATTGGAGAAAAAGAGTCCTCTCATCTCTTTTTCTAAGATTGCTTCAGCTTCTGAAATGGGAGGTATTTCAGCATTGTTTAATCTGTGTCTTTTTTAAATGTCATGGATATTTTTATAGGGACTTTAATAAATTTGTATAAGGCTTTGGACAGGTTCGCCATTTTGGAATTATTAATACTTTCAATCCATGAATAGGGAATATTTTTCTGCTTTCTTGTTTTATCATCATTATAGTGGTACTTTATAGTTTCTTTATATAAATGTTTTAACTTTATTAAATTAATGCCTAGGTACTTGATTAGCTAAGCTACAGTTGTGAATGGAACTGGTTTTTGTTGTTGTTGTTGTTGTTTCTGTTGTTGTTGTTGATTAATTTCTCTTCTACTTCATTATTTACATATAGAAAAACAATGTGTCTTTGTGCTTTAATTCTGTATCCTACTAACTTAAAGTACAAGTCTACTGTTTCTAAACTCTTCTGTGGTAGATTCTTTAGGGCTTTTTATGTATAATATCAGGTCATTTGTGAATAATTAGTTTGACTTTTTTCTGATCTGTCTACTCTTATTTTTTTTTCTTGCTTGGCTGCTGAGACAAGAACTTCCAATACTGAACAATATTTAATTGTAGTTGTAAAATTGGGAGAACTTATCTTGCATATAATCTTAGAGGGAATGCTTTCAGTATTTCATCATTGAGAAGGTATTTGTGGTATTTTGTGGTAATGGCTTTATGTTGAGGCAAGTTCCTTCAACCCAATTTTATTAAATACTTTTTTATCATCAATGTGTTTTTGATCTTGTTAAATTCTTTCTCTAATTCTACTCAGAAAAGGAGCATGCACATTTGTGTTCACTACAGCATTATTCACAATAGACAAAATTTAAAAAGAGCCCAAATTGTCACAAATAGATGAATGTATAAATAAACCATAGTATGTCTAAACAAAAAAAAAATACTCAGCTATGAAAGAATATAAAAACATGCGATTTTTTTTTTATCTTTACTCAGTGAATGGAAATGGAGAGGATCATGCTGAATGAAACTAGACAGAAGAGTGACAGATACAGAATGATCTCTTTTATAAACAAGGTAGGGGATGCCAGATAAAGAAATTAAAAACAGAACTGGTTTCCAATTGTAACCTTAACATAGAGGAAAATGGCAATATAGGGTGGGGGGAAAAATAGTATATTGGTGATAGAAGGAAAGACACTATTTATGGAAGGTATGGTGCCAATAATATTTTGGTAAACCATGATAATTAAAATAAAATAAAATAAAAATTGAATAATTAAAAACTAAAATAAAAAATCTTGATTTCTTGAAAAAAATTCTTGCTATAATATTAAGCATTTTACTTGTAAATAATAAAGAACCTAGTTTTCAACTTATTTTTAGTTTTATTATTTTATTTTTAGTTTTCAACTTATTACAATGCTTAATTATTTTAATAAACCTATTGACAGCTTATTAATTGATAGCTTTTGATTATAATTGATCAAATACTTCATTTGACAAGTCATGACTAATATAGATTTATTAATTGACATAAGTTTAATATTGCATCTCAGGTAATAAACTGAAGGAGATAAGGAGAAATGGAGAATAACCAAACAAAAACATATATTACTTATCAACTAAGTTCCCCTGCTATATGAGCCTGCTTCTTACACACAAAACAATGACAACACTATATCAAAATTAACTGAAAACATGACATTTAACAGAAACAATATAATTAATAGTAAAAGTTTGAAATATTAGAAAAGTTATAAAACTTATGATTGAAATTTATCATATACTTTTAGAAAATTGATGCTTATAGACTTGCTCAATGCAGAGCACAAACCTTCCATCTATAAAGAATATACTGTCTGTGAAGTAACTAACATAAAGCAAAAACACAAACTCGGGTATATTTTATCATTTCTAATATAAACTAAAAATTTAACTCAGAGGTGTGACATATAGGTCAAACATCATCCATCTCTATGCTAGGGCAGAGAAGATTTAGAATATATCCAAAGATAAATTTTTAATTTTAATGTATGTACCATAAATAATAAAAGATATCTTTAACTTTATACTTAAAAATATCAATAGTTGAATTAGTTGACTTTTTTATCCTTTTTTCCAGGATGAACCCTGGTACAAAGATCTCTAAGCTATCAGAGTTGGTTGTTCATTTTTTGGTTTTGTTTTCTGTTTTATGGGGACACAACTGGTAGTGCATACAGCTTACTTCTGACATTATATGTAGGAATAACTCTTGGAAGACTGTGGAGACCGAATGGATTGTGGGGGATTGAACTGGTATAAGCTGTGTTCAAGACAAGGGCCTTAAGTCTGTATTATCTCACTGGCCCTGTTTGGTTATTTTTGACTCAGTTATCACAACTAACAGAAAATTTCCCTGATATTTAAGATTAAAATCCCAGGGGCTGGGAAGGTGGCACTAGAGGTAAGGTGTCTGCCTTGCAAGCGCTAGCGTAGGATGGACCGCGGTTGGATCCCCCGGCGTCCCATATGGTCCCCCCAAGCCAGGAGCGACTTCTGAGCGTATAGCCAGGAGTAACCCCTGAGCATTAAACGGGTGTGGCCCAAAAACCAAAAAAAAAAAAAAAAAAGATTAAAATCCCCCAGTAAAGTTAATGTTGAGTTCATATTCACACAAGGTTTAGGTTATAGAGCATACTAGATTTCGAGTAAAACAAACTGGTATTTGTCTACTATCTCTGAGTTCTGTAGGCCTGGAATACTTGATCAAGAAATTAGACATTAGAAGTCATAAAAATTTGCGGGGGGGGGGGGGTTTGGCCACTCCAGACTGTGTTCATGGTTTACTCTTAGATTTGTGCTCAGAATCTCTCAGGGGACTTTAGGGGATTCCAGGAATTAAACCTGCATATGTTTTATATAAGGCAAATTCCCTACTTGCTGAACTATCTCTCGGGCTCTAAAGTTTTCATTTTTTTCATCTGAAAACAGAAAAACTGTAAAGATATTTTGTCTGCTTAAACTTCAACTAAAAAACTTCATTAATTATGGTATTTTATTAAAAAAGAAATTTTAAAAAGGAAATTTAAAAAGATGTAGTCAAGGTAAGAATAAAGATTTACATAAAATCGTTCTAGTTATTTATTTCTAAGAATTTAAATATAATATATATTTATTTTATATATTTACATATTAAATATATTCATTATATTGAATATATATTGAATATATTAATTAAATATAATATATTTATATATTAAAATATATTTATATAACATATTCAATACATTTCTAAGTATTTCGGGGTGCTTTGGCCAGGGTTTGTTTCTACTTGAAAAAAGTTCATTGAATTTTACAAAAGATTATTTTTTATTAAACATTATTTTAATAAGTCTCAAAATTCTGAAACAGATTTTTGGTCAAGTTGTTTCCTTAAAAAGTACTTATTTTTAAGGCCGGAGCACAGTGGGTAAGGCTTTTGCTTTCCACACGGCCCATCTGGGGTTTGATTCTCGTCAGACCATATGGTCCCTAGAACCTGCAAGGAGTGGTTTCTGAGCACAGAGCTAGGAGTAACTCCTGAGTGCTGCCGGGTGTGGCCCAAAAATCAAACAAAAATGTGTTATAAAAAAATAAGGAGTGATTTTAGTCACAAACTGCCATGCAAACAATACAAAAATTGGCCCACAAAATATTTTCCCTTCCTTCTGAAATTTTTATGATGTACTGTTATCATTAACTAGTCTCACTAATTAAATTTAAATGGCCAATTGAGACAAATAATTCTGAGACAGTTCTTCCACTGCTTATTAGGACTTTCTGTAAGGTACTGGGAATAGTATTCATTTAGTCTTTGCAGCCTTCTGGGCAGACTTTGCAACCTTGTCAGCTCCAGCCGCCTTCTGGTTTACTGCTTTGATGACACCCATGACAAAGGTGAACTGCATATCAAAAACAGCAAAATGACACAGAGGAGGGGTAGTCAGAGAAAATCGCAACACACAGGGACTTGTCAGGCGCCATATCAACCATAGCAACATAATCAGATTTTGAGAATTTGGATCCATCTTCCAGCTTTTTCCAAGACTGACAATCAGTCATCTCTTTCAGCTCAGCAACCTTGAAAGAATGTGAGTTTAGTGAAAATCCAGCACAGGTGCATAACAGGAACTGATTTGACTTAAATGATACAGGATAATTAATTTCCTGAGCTGTGAAGTCTGTTGATTCCATTGGAGGGTTGTTTTTGTAGTGACCAGGATCATTGTCGTAGTGAACATCTTTAATAGAAACATTCTTTGCTTTAAATCATTTAAACACTGTTCTTATAAGGTTGTACATAATTCAGATGCAAAATTACTTGTGATGAAGTTTTAATCACACAGTGTACAACACCCTTCACCAATGCACATTTCCCGCCACACTAATGTCCCCAGCTTCTCTCCTGCCCTTTGTCTTGCTTAGCTCTGGGGTAGACCTCTCTCTGGACCTCTCTCTCTGTCTCTCTCTGTCTCTCGCTGTCTCTCTCTGTCTCTCTCTGTCTCTCGCTGTCTCTCTCTCTCTCTCTCTCTCTTCCTCTCTTCGCTTCTGTATCATTCTCTTTTACTCTAAACACTGTCGTTATCAATACTTTTACTAAAGGTGTATCATACCTATAAGCTTATCTCCATTCAGCACCTAGCACCCAATTCTTGTCCAGAGTGCTCATTTCCAACATTCATTATCATATCGATCCCTTCTCTGCCCTAACTACACCCCTCCATTATTTGTGACTAGCTTCACTCCATCACTGGTCCTCCTGGCCATGGTCTACATTGCTTCTGGACATTATTATACTACTATCTTTTTGTTTATAACTCACAAATGAGTGGAATAAACCTATCACTCTCCCTCTGACTCATTTAGCTTAGCACAATAACTCTTTATATCCAATCATGTATACGTGAATTTCATGACTTTATTTTCCTAACAGATACCTAGTCTTCCATTGTGTGGATATAACAATTTCTTTATCCACACATCTCTTCTCAGCCACTTCGGTTGTTTCCAAATTCTCGTTATGGTGAATAGTGCTGCAATGAACATAGGAATGCGGTGGTTATTTTTTTTTCTATATTGTGTATTTGGCCTTCTAGGCTATATTCCTAAGAGTAGTATATCTGGGTCATATGAAATCTCAGTTTCTAGTTTTTAGGAATGTTCATAATGTTTTTCTGAAAAGGCTGGGCCAGTCGAAATTCCTACCAGCACTGAATGAGAATCCATTTATCCTCACATCAACACCAGCACTGATTTCTCTTGTTCTTTTCAATATGTGCCAGTGTCTATGGTGTGAGATAATATTTAACTGTTGTTTTGATTTGCATTTCTTTAATTATTAATGATGTAGATAAATTTATCATATATATTTTGGCCATCCTTATTTTTCACTGAGGAAATTGTTTATTTCTTTTCTCATTTTAGAAGGGTTTAGATGTTTTTGTGTGTCTGTTTGTTTTTTGCTAAATTCCATCAGTGCTTTGAATATCTTGGATATTAACCCTTTATCAGATGGTTATTGGGTGAATAGTTTCTCCAATTTTTTGGATAGTCTTTTTATCCTAGTGACTATTTCCTTTCAGGTGCAGATGCTATTTAGTTTACTATATTCCCATTGTTTTTATTACTTACACTTGCTTAGTCAGTGGTGTTTTATCCTTAAAGATACCTTTAGCTTCAATGTCATGAAGTATTCTGCCTATATTTTCTTCTATATACCTTAGGGTTTTATGTCTGATATCAAATTCTTAAATCCATGTAGATTTTACTTTTTCACATAGCATTAAAATGAGGTTTGAGTAAGCATTTTGCATGGCTGACCAGTTTACCTAACACCACATGTTGAAGAGGTTTTGCCTTGCACTACTTTGTATTTATTGTAACTTTATCAATGATTAATTGATTATATATCCAGAATCAATCTCAGAATATTCAAGTCTATTACATTGATCTGAGGGCCTGTCTTTATTCCAATGCCATGCTGTTTTAATGACTACTCCCATATAGTAAAGTTTGAAATTGGAAAAGTGATGCCTCTAATCTTTTTTTTAACTCAAGGATTGCTTTAGCTATTCACAAACATTTAGTATTCCATATGAATTTCATGAGTGTTTTATCTATTTCATTGAAAAGTTCATGTATATCCTCATCAGGATGCATTAAATCTGCACAATGCCTTAGGAGGAATTGGATTTTTGATAATGTTAATCCACCCAAATCATGAGCAAGTTATGTGTTTTATTTCCTTGTGTCATATTTTTTTCTTGAAACAGTGTTTTGTATTTTTCTTTGTATAGGTTTTTTCAACCTATTAATTTTGAAGCACAATTGTGAATGGGATTTTTTATTATCTCTTTCTCCTCTTTCATTATTATATATATAAGCCATATATTTTTGTGTATTAATTTTATTAAAAATCTATTGTTTCTAGAATTATTTTTGTAGAGACTTTAGAATTTTCTCTTTCCTATCTAGATGACCTTTATAACTTTTTCTTTCCTAATTTCGATGGCAAGTACTTATAGTTATTTATTGAATAGAAGAGAAGAAAGAGGGCAACCTTGACTTGTGTCAGACCTTAAAGAAAAGTCTTTCATTTTTCCACAGTGTAATATTTGCCATGGGGTGTAATAAGTAGCTTTAACTAAATTGAGTAAGTTTTCTTAAACTTCTAAAAACTGTGAGTTTTTAATCAATAATGGGTGCTGATTTGTGTCAAATGCATCTCTACATCTATTGTTATAATAATATGATTTTTCTATTTACTCTTTTGATGTGGTGTATTATATTGACTTACTTGTGTATGTTAAATATCCTTGCATCTCTGGAATGAATCATTTGGGTTTGGATCAATAGACAGTTCCACCAGTTGTGAATGACCACAATTCCACTGCAATCCACTCCTCAGTACCCACCCCAAGAAGACAAAAATACAAATTTATGTGAATTAGTAGTAACATATACATACCTGTGTTCATTGTGACTTTATTTGCAATGGCCAAAAGCTGAAAATAATAGATAATAGATAAATCAATTCTATCATGTGCACAAAGAATAATATTCATCTATAAGAAAAAAAATTTGTAGTTTACTTAAAATAAATATGGATGTATGGATAAAAAGTCATAGTAAATGAAGTGATTTAGAAAGAAAAAAGTATTATGACACCATTTGTATAGGCTCACTAAAAAGGGGAAACCTTATGCACAGAAACAAGATCTTATCTTCTAGAGATAAGAATTTATACTTTTTATAATACAGGGCACCTCCCACCCTGAACATGTGTCATGTGGATCCAACTCAGACTTATGAAATTGGACAATGATCATCCAACCCTGAATCTCAGATCCCTGACATAGAACCAATATAGTTCCCTGCAACAGCACCAGGAACCAAACTCTCCCTGGAAAATTCCTAATATCACTCTGGCACTAACTTGCACCAGTTTTGATATGACATCCTAACAGGGAGAAAACAGAAACAACTTGATCTAAGAGCAGGTTGTCCTATATCATCACCTAATGGTAAGATAAAATCAGAAGACATGCCTTCCTTTGATCTGTGCAAAAACCAAGAGCACTAACTACAGAAGACTGATTTTGACAACCATGAACGTGCAGAACTTAACCTGGGAGAAATAAGAAAAGACCCTAGCCTAGGCTTCAGCCTAGGACTTGTACAAAAATTAAGATCTCTAATTCCAGAGGTCCAACTTTGGCAACTGAGACTGAGCCGAACTTCTGGAATCATGAAATACTCTATCTTAGGCTTCAGCCTAGGATCTGAGCAAAAACCAAGACCATTTATTACAGAAAACTGATTACAACAACAATGGTGGAACAGAGTTTCTAGAACCATAAAGAAAGATTTTATCCTAGACTTTGTCCTACGACCTGTGCAATATCAAGTTCTCTAGCTACAGAGGCCTGATTTTATAATCCACAGGTGATCGGAAAATTTCCTGACACCATAAAAAGACCTTGGGTGAGATAATGAGCATGCATGGAGCCAGTAGTTGTTCCCATGGCAGTATGCTTCAAGAATGGAGAAACCCTGAATCTTTTAGGACAAGGGAATTCACTTTCTTATTTCCTCAATACTTACTGTGCCTATGCAATAAATAAATAAATAAATAAATAAATAAATAAATAAATAAATGGAAGCACAAGACCTTGCACTTCTCCCTTTGTTTTTTTAATTTAACTTTTCTTTTTTCTTCTTTTATTCCTCTTTTTTTATTTCTTTTTTTTCTTTTTCACTCTTGTGCTATTATTTGGTGATTATTTTTATTGCTAGGTGCTAGTTTTTGGTAGTTACTGTTTTATTTTTTAAATGTTTTATTGTCCTTTGTTATGTTTTTCTTCTTTTTTTGTCTTCTTTTTGTCTTCTTCCAACAAAACCACACAACTTGAATGATCTTGTTCTGTCTCATGAATTGAGGGGGAGAATAAAATGAATGGTAGCAGGACCAAACAGCTGTATGAACATTGAATGGAAATAAAAAATAATCAGACTTAAACACCAAACCTAAAGTCAATATCAACAGAATGGATATGTATCTACAACAAGTTATACACAGAGGGGAATAATTACACTAGCACTTGAGAGGCGAAAAGGTGGAAAATATGAGACACATGCTGAGAAAAGGGGTGAAGGGAGGACAACGATGGTGATGAGATATGGCCCTGATTCATTGTCACTATGTACCTTAAATATTACCATGAAAGATTTGTTATTCACTTTGGTCACAATAAAAATTAGTTAAAAAAATAAAATTGCTTTGAAGGCTAATCACAAAAAAAGAAAAAAAGAAAAGAGTAAAGTAAGGTGACATCACTTACATGTGAAGCAGAAACAAAAATATAGGACATTAGAAAAAAACAAAGATAAATATTCTTCCCATACACTGCATAAAACTGTGATTTGAGGAGTTTAAAGTGAGATAGGAATCTTAGAATTGCCGTTGAAGGAATCTCAACATGCTAATAGGAGTATCCTGAAACAACACTGTGTAAACAATTGTATTTGATTCTTAGATCAATCCCTGCTTTCCCTTTTTCCCTAATACTCTTTTTTAATTTTAATTTGTAAACAAAAAAAATGACACCCAGGCTTGATCAAAAATCCACATTTGTTTAATTAACGTAAGTACCCTTAACTATGGCAACCTGTCCCTTAGGTTAATTGCCTTTATTCTAGTAACTCTAGAGCTAGTAAAAGTGGCAGGGAAAGCAGCTCAGTTTAGTCTGGCTTGCCTGGCTCAGTAAGATCCAAGCTGCTGCTCAACTCTAAGCTCCAAGCAACAGCCCATGAAATAAGCCCCCACCGCACTACAAACATAAAACTAAAATATTTATACTATCATAAAATAAATTTAAAATAAATAAAATAAAAGAGTTATCATTGCAAATAAGAAAGTAATAACAGGGGCCGGAGCTATGGCACAAGCGTTAAGGCATTTGCCTTACATGCACTTACCTAGGATGGTCCCCCAAGCCAGGAGAGATTTCTGAGCACATAGCCAGAAATAACTTCTGAGCATCACGGGGTGCCCCCCAAAAAAATAAAAAAAAGAAGAAAAAGAAAGTAATATCAAACATCAGTTGCCTGTTATATACTGTTCTATGTATAGAGGAGACAATGTGCAATTAAAGTCAAGATTCTGAAAGGCTAAACACATTTATTTTATACAAAATCATAACTCGTATTATAATTATTTTAAAGTTGTTTCCCAATGTTAATTGTTTTAATTAAAGTTGTTTAAATTAAAATTGTTTAATTTTAAAATTATAATCACTGAGTTTAAATGAGAGGTATTTTTTATATAATTTCTTATTTTGATCATAGTGGCTTACATATTGTTGACAATAATATTTTAGGTACATATTTATATAAAATCAGGGGATTCCCATAATCGATGTCCTCCCCACACCTCCTTTTTCATCCTACCTTAAATGGGAGGTATTTTTAAAAATCAGAGTAAAAACTGTAAACACAGTAAAGGAGAAACAAAGAAATAGAGTGGAAAGGGGAAAAAATAGACAAATGCGAAATTGCAGGAATTAACATCAAAGGGACAATGAAACATCAGTGTTTTTAAGGAATGTTAGGCATAAATAACCAAAGCACAGACTACACAACACTGAAACGATGTGATCTAAATTTTAACTACAAAACTTTAAATGGTGCCTGTCAGGATGGTAGGCAGGGTATAAAGAGGTAGTAAAGGAGGGTAATTCAGAGCATTGTTGGAGAGAAGCTAACACTGGTGGTGTGATTGGTTCTGGAATCATTCTATCTCTAAAAGTCAGCAATGAACAACTTTATAAATCATGGTGCTTTACTAAAATAAATTTTAAAAGTGTCATATGAACTATTTGGTCTATTTAGTTAGTCAGAATTTTTAAGTAACATACTTTACTATTTTGATCCTTTATGATTTTTTCAATTATTTAATAATACTTATATTAAGATCATTGATTTACAGTTAATGATAGTGAACAGTTATTGATAGTTAGGTATATAATATTTCAATACCAATCCTACTCCCAGTGTCAATTTCCATCTCCAGGGTTTCTATACACTATTATCCCTCCACACCCACTTTCTGCCTACCATCTTGAAAGGCACTTACAATGTTTGATAGTTGCAGCTTAGATCTCATGTTTTCAATGTTGAGTCTGTGTTTTACATGTATAACTCTACCAATCTCCCACATCACTAATAAAACCCTGACTCCTGCTCTCCCATCATTTCCTTTCTCATTTCCTTCCTGCCCACCTATTTAGATTTTAATATATTCTAGCATTTTCCAGGTTTTAGCTATATATAAAAATGTAGAAAATCCCAACATTGATTCTACTATCTTTATTTCACATAATCTATTATAATTCTTCACTCAAACAATAAAGATAAAAAAGAGGTGGAAGAAAGGAATAAAACATAAATGATAATAAATATTAATAAACAAATAAACATAAATAAATAAAAATATATAAATAAATAGGAACAAATAAAGTAGAGGTAAAAAGAAGTGGAAATAGAAAGATAGTAAATAGACTAAAAACAAATAGCATAGAGTTTTACAATAAATGTCAGATACCAGGACTGTGTAATCTAAAATAAAGCACTTAATTTATGAGTTTTCCTCAAATGAGTGTTAAAATATAAGTCAACATTTTAAATTTGAGAAGCAAATTCTCAGCTTATGACAGTTCTTCTAATCTCTTGATATTTCAGGAATTCCCAACTGGTTTCCATGGCTACTATATTCATCAGTCTTTTTTAAATAATAGAATTATCTTCTCAATCATTTATTTTCAGAATTTTGGAATCCTCAGAGTTTTACCTACATTTCAATAAATAGAATATCAAAAAATGCAGTTGTTATCTGGTAGAAAAGGTACAGTATGGAGTACAACAAATAAAATTTTGTAGTAAAGGGCTGATGATTAGAAGGGTTAATGTAGAAAAAGGTGTGTTGAGGTTACCCTTGACCCCAGATTATAGGGAGGATGAAGGAGAATATAAATTCAGAGGGGAATGGAGAGGGTAAAGGAAAATAATGAAACACAGAAGTCAGGGGCCTTATATATAGTGGTAATATGTAAAAGTGGTAAGGCATATATCTGACGTATAGGCTCAACAGCACTGAAAACATAAGATCTAAAGTATATAAACTACACTTAAAAATGTGTCTAAAGTGAGAATAATTTTAGATAAATGCATCAATAATTAAAAAAATAAATGTTTAATTCAATAAAATTTTTGTAAAAAGTAAAAAAATGTAGCTATGGAAGTATAGTTAGTGAAGGCAAAATGGAAATATTGGTAGAGAAAGTTGACACTGGTGTGGAATTGATAGGTAGTATATGAACTCAACTATCAACAACTTTGTAAATCATAGTTCTTTAAGTAAATACATTTAACTTATATAAATTTAGAACCATTGCATGAGTAGAATGGCCATGTGCTCAATTACATACTTATATAAGTCAAGGAAATTACATATTTTCCAATTAAAATTGACTTATTTCCTGAATTATAAAACTAGTGAAAAAGAGAATATATTGAAATATAAATTTCAATGAGGATTACTTAAAAACATATAAAGGAGTTTTTAAATTAAAAACATCCGGGGCCGGTGAGGTGGCACTAGAGGTAAGGTGTCTGCTTTGCAAGCACTAGCCAAGGAAGGACCACGGTTCGATCCCCCGAAGTCCCATATGGTCCCCCAAGCCAGAGACAATTACTGAGCGCTTAACCAGGAGTAACTCCTGAGCATCAAATGGGTGTGGCCCGAAAATTTAAAAAAAATTATAAATATTGATCTCTTTTACAAATAATATACAAATAAAATTGAGTTCTCTCAATTCTTCAGCATTTTTTACAATTAACGTGTTCTGAATAAATGTAAACTCTTAGGTCTGTCAGCTCCATTACTGATGATTAAAAATTAAGTCATTTGTTTTTACTAGACCTGCCATTACATTTTATTTATAACAAACTAATAATTATTATAAACAATATTTTATTTTTGAAAAAATTAACATGTAAATTGAAAATATAAAAATATTAGGAAGAATGCCAAGTTTACCTTTGTAAATTTATATTTTAATTTACCTCAGCTGATTACTTTATTTCTTTTACATATCAAACTTTCAATTCCACATAAAGTCCCAAAATATATAAGCATGCATTACATAGTATACTTATTTCTCTTGAATGTAATTACATAAGGAGATGATCATTGGAGGGGCACATCTGGCTGTTTTCAAGATTTGCCCCTGCTCTGTGCCACGGAATTACTCTTGACTGTTCTCAGGGGAATCACTCCTACTATGCTGGCTATATACTTGGAACAGTGCACAAATAAAAGTGTCCACATAATTGCACATGAGGCTACCATAGTGCTATATTAAGGGTTAACGTAGTCTTTCTCTACGCAATTATGTCAGCAATCATGTTAATTGGCAAGGGTCAACTTCCTTCTCCCAGTTTCCCAGTGTGTTCAGGGATGGAGGACATACTCCATCTCATGATTAGGAAGAATTGGTCGCATGTTGATGAGCAAAGACAGATTATTTTCTTAGAACAATGCTTTTATAGGATCAAAAGAGGAACTGAGATATCTGCAGGGTTACAGGACATATTAAGGCACTGGGGAGAAACTCAGTATATATAATGGGATATAGGAGTGCCCTGGAGCAAGTAATATTGATAGGTATTATAACTAGAGTTCTCTGTGAGGGAGGGAGGACAACCCAAGGTAAAGCCCACACATCTGTACATGTGATAAAGCATATACTTTACAAATGGTCACTTTAAAGATATTATTAGGTTAGGGGTGTGGGAATATAATTCAAATTCAAAGATGTGAGGTATATAATTTGTGTGTATTAGTGGAAGCTAAGTCCCTCAGGCATACTGAAAGTGAGCGCTAAATTGAGATTAAACAATGAGTATTATTAGGAGTATCCCAAAAACATTGTGGATATGGCCCTCAGGTCAAATTATATATATGTTAATATACTAAAATCTAAAATTACCATTTAAGATTATTAAAAAGGAAACTCCTGCATGGACCATTAAATTGCTGCCTCAATTACAAGAAGACCTCACTCCAGAAGTTTATTGGCCTAAGACCGACTCTGGGCTCCAGGCATACCAGTCTGTCCAACCCGAGTCATTCTCCGTGTTCCTGGTGAAACTTTTTCACACTTTAGCTGTTGTTGGTATCAGGTTCCTATATTTAAAGATTCTGGATTCTATGCATTTCTTTCATCGAAGTCAGGTTGATCTGGAGCATTCTCTAGTGTCAGAACACCATTAGATGCGGTGTGATCTGCCCTGCTTATTCGTCTGGGTGTTGAGAGCACTCTTTGGAGTAAGTCAATGGCAGAGCAGTGGTAGGTCTTCCCTGGTAGAGGTTTGCACTTAGAAACAAATAACTGTAGTAGAATGCCTGTCCCGAATACAGGCAGGGGATGGGAAGTTGGGGGGGGGCACTCTGGTGAAAGGGGATGTTTCGTTTGTGACACTAACCCAAATATAATCATGTTTGAAATCATGGTG